>NC_079193.1:317101523-317104023 GCF_029499605.1 Hyla sarda
CTCCTCTCTCCTCTGGTTCCCTGCAATCTGTTCCTGTGCCTCCCGCCGTGGAGGCTATGCAGGTCGACCGGTCTCGCCTGACATCTCAAGAGAGGACACGACGCCGCATGGAGAACCTCTGCCTGTACTGTGCTAGTACCGAACACTTCCTGAGGGATTGTCCTATCCGCCCTCCCCGCCTGGAAAGACGTACCCTGACTCCGCACAAAGGTGAGACAATCCTTGATGTCCACTCTGCTTCTCCACGTCTTACTGTGCCTGTGCGGATGTCTGCCTCTGCCTTCTCCTTCTCTTCTGTGGCCTTCTTGGACTCTGGATCTGCAGGAAATTTTATTTTGGCCTCTCTCGTCAACAGGTTCAACATCCCAGTGACCAGTCTCACCAGACCCCTTTACATCAATTGTATAAACAATGAAAGATTGGACTGTTCCATACGTTTCCGCACGGAGCCCCTTCTAATGAGCATCGGATCTCATCACGAGAGGATTGAACTTTTGGTCCTCCCCAATTGCACCTCGGAAATTCTCCTTGGACTTCCCTGGCTTCAACTTCATTCCCCAACCCTGGATTGGTCCACTGGGGAGATCAAGAGTTGGGGGCCCTCTTGTTCCAAGGACTGTCTAAAACCGGTTCCCAGTAACCCTTGCCGTAACTCTGTGCTTCCTCCAGTAACCGGTCTCCCTAAGGCCTATATGGACTTCGCGGATGTTTTCTGCAAAAAACAAGCGGAGACTCTACCTCCTCACAGGCCTTATGATTGTCCTATCGACCTCCTCCCGGGCACTACTCCACCCCGGGGCAGAATTTATCCTCTCTCTGCCCCAGAGACTCTTGCCATGTCTGAATACGTCCAGGAGAATCTAAAAAAGGGCTTTATCCGTAAATCCTCCTCTCCTGCCGGAGCCGGATTTTTCTTTGTGTCCAAAAAAGATGGCTCTCTACGTCCTTGCATTGACTACCGCGGACTTAATAAAATCACGGTTAAGAACCGCTACCCCTTACCCCTCATCTCTGAACTCTTTGATCGCCTCCAAGGTGCCCACATCTTTACTAAATTGGACTTAAGAGGCGCCTATAACCTCATCCGCATCAGAGAGGGGGATGAGTGGAAAACAGCATTTAACACCAGAGATGGACACTTTGAGTATCTGGTCATGCCCTTTGGCCTGTGCAACGCCCCAGCTGTCTTCCAAGACTTTGTTAATGAAATTTTTCGTGATCTGTTATACTCCTGTGTTGTTGTATATCTTGATGATATCCTAATTTTTTCGGCCAATCTAGAAGAACACCGCCAGCATGTCCGTATGGTTCTTCAGAGACTTCGTGACAATCAACTCTATGCTAAAATTGAGAAATGTCTGTTTGAATGCCAATCTCTTCCTTTTCTAGGATACTTGGTCTCTGGCCAGGGACTACAAATGGATCCAGATAAACTCTCTGCCGTCTTAGATTGGCCACGCCCCTCCGGACTCCGTGCCATCCAACGTTTTTTGGGGTTCGCCAATTATTACAGGCAATTTATTCCACATTTTTCTACCATTGTGGCTCCTATTGTGGCTTTAACCAAAAAAAATGCCGATCCCAAGTCTTGGCCTCCTCAAGCGGAAGACGCCTTTAAACGACTCAAGTCTGCCTTCTCTTCGGCTCCCGTGCTCTCCAGACCTGACCCATCTAAACCCTTCCTATTGGAGGTTGATGCCTCCTCAGTGGGAGCTGGAGCTGTCCTTCTACAAAAAAACTCTTCCGGGCATGCTGTTACTTGTGGGTTTTTTTCTAGGACCTTCTCTCCGGCGGAGAGGAACTACTCCATCGGGGATCGAGAGCTTCTAGCCATTAAATTAGCACTTGAGGAATGGAGGCATCTGCTGGAGGGATCAAGATTTCCAGTTATTATTTACACCGATCACAAGAACCTCTCATACCTCGAGTCTGCCCAACGGCTGAATCCTCGTCAGGCCAGGTGGTCTCTGTTCTTTGCCCGATTTAATTTTGAAATTCACTTTCGGCCTGCTGATAAGAACATTAGGGCCGATGCTCTCTCTCGTTCCTCAGATGCTTCTGAAATTGAACTCTCTCCTCAACACATCATTCCTCCTGACTGCCTGATTTCCACTTCTCCAGCCTCCATCAGGCAAACTCCTCCAGGAAAGACCTTTGTTTCTCCACGCCAACGCCTCGGAATCCTCAAATGGGGTCACTCCTCCCATCTCGCAGGTCATGCGGGCATCAAGAAATCTGTGCAACTCATCTCTCGCTTCTATTGGTGGCCGACTCTAGAGACTGATGTGGTGGACTTTGTGCGAGCCTGCACTATCTGTGCCCGGGATAAGACTCCTCGCCAGAAGCCCGCTGGTTTTCTTCTTCCTCTGCCTGTTCCCGAACAACCTTGGTCTCTGATTGGTATGGATTTTATTACTGACTTACCCCCATCCCATGGCAACACTGTTATTTGGGTGGTCGTTGATCGATTCTCCAAAATGGCACATTTCATCCCTCTTCC